>NW_027362767.1:89489281-89536781 GCF_046119375.1 Phyllobates terribilis | reverse complement strand
CCATGGAGAAGCTCCTGTCTCATCATCACCAGAATCCTTTCTTGACTCCAGAATCCAAGATCCATCCAAACTTGTGTGCCAGGGACTCTGCCAGGGCAGCAAAACCACCAACCAAAAAGCCTAAAGCCAGTAGGAAGCTGCACTTTACCGATGAGGTGACTACATCTCCAGTGCTGGGGCTAAAAATTAAAGCTGAAGAACCTGATGGCAAAGCTCGCAGCCCCCTGATGAAGAGACCACCTCTTGGAGAGTTCATCTGCCAGCTCTGTAAGGAGCAGTATGCTGACCCTTTCGCATTAGCGCAACACAAATGTTCCAGGATTGTCCGAGTAGAATACAGATGTCCAGAGTGTGACAAGATCTTCAGTTGTCCTGCTAACCTGGCATCACATAGACGGTGGCATAAACCAAGGACACTGGGCAATGAGGGGCAAGGGGGGAAGAAACTGCCTATTCTGCTGGAGGGGAAGGAGAACAGCAGTGGTCGCAGCTCTGCAGTGAGTCTGATAGAGCAGAGCTCTCACAGTCAGCACCAGCAAAGTGTGGACAGCTCCTTGCACTCAGGGAATAGCTCCTGCCAAGGTAGGGAGGATGCCCAGACCCCAGTCTCTCAGGCTGCCTCAGAAGAGAGCGAGGAAGAGGCATTTCACTGCCCGTACTGCCACAAGAGGTTCAGAAGGCATGCCTACCTGCGCAAACACCTGCTCACCCACCAGCCCTATGGCCCTATGGAGAGAGGAGGGCAACTTACTTACCCCTGCACCCTCTGTGGAGTTCACTTTCCATCCATAGACATTAGAGACAAGCACAGACTGTGGCATGCAGTGAGAGAAGAACTTCTCCTACCTCTAGAAGAAGCCCTGGTAGCTGAAGGGGGGCAGCAAATCTTCCCATGTGAATTCTGTCCTACTGCCTTCTTCAGCTCTCCTGGTCTCAGCTTACACATGAACAAGTGTCATTCATCAGAGGGTAGACCAGACCTGCCACTGCCAACACCACCACTTTCCATGAGACCTGGCTGCTGAACACTTTATCAGGGGCTCCTCAGACCTGACTGCAGGACACTTTGTCAAGTGCCCCTGATACCTGGCTGCTGGACACTTTGTCAGGTGCCCCTGAGACCTGGCTGCTGAACTCTTTGTCAGGGGCCCCTGAGACCTGACTACTGAACACTTTGTCAGGGGCTCATGAGACCTGACTGCTGGACACTTTGTCAGGGGCCCCTGAGACCTGACTACTGAACACTTTGTCAGGGGCTCATGAGACCTGACTGCTGGACACTTTGTCAGGGGCTCATAAGACCTGACTGCTGGACACTTTGTCAGGGGCCCCTGAGACTTGACTACTGAACACTTTGTCAGGGGCTCATGAGACCTGACTGCTGGACACTTTGTCAAGTGCCCCTGACACCTGGCTGCTGGACACTTTGTCAGGTGCCCCTGAGACCTGGCTGTTCAACACTTGTCAGGGGCTCCTGGTCACCAGAAGTCACTTTTGAACTTCTCTTTGCGCTACACATAGTATTAGTATTGTACATGTATTAAAAAGCTTGAAATATTTTTTTTTTCTTCCAAAGCAGCCTTGTCTTGGAATGAGGTTTTAACTATTTCATCAGGTTCACAATGTACAGATTGGATGTAGATAGTATCTTGGCGCAGACATTGACTCCTAGAAGATATGTTTGGGGTTAAACATGTCATATACATTTTTTTATGTTGTGCTTTAAAAGAAAATAAACCAAAGGTGTTGTGTACATGTATGAACTGGTGTCTAATAAAGGAGTTCTATCTAACTGGTAACTATTTAATGTTTGCTTAGACAATGGAATATTTGTAGGATCTTATAATTAAAACTGCCAGGTTCTAAAATCTGGTTATATGGATAATATGAGGGGAGATTTGGTAACGTGAAAAGTAAATACTACGATTTGTAAGGATTGATGTTAATGATGCACCTCCTATTAATGAATCTGGTAATTCTTAGCTGTACGCCAATTTAATCTATAAACAGATGTAGCAGAATGGAGTTTGTCCTTTGGCACAACTAATTTATATTACTATGTGTTATCTGTGTTTTTTTTACCTATCACTAAAATTGAAATATTACACTCAACACTGAATTGGAAAATTAATTTCTGCTACATTTGTGCCTGTACATTTTATATTTATTTTTTCTACTTTTTGTTTATTTATCCTTTTTTTTTATTTGTTTTTAAAGAATCTGAATAAATTCTATTTGACTGAAAATTTAACTTCGAAAAAGCGATCCTATGGATTGGGAAACTACTACTAATGGAGAATGGAGAAGAGAAAAGAACTGCTCAAATTTGATGGATTTTGGCTGGTAAGATCTGAAAATCCTCCCAGTATTGGGATAAATATTGATTAATGTTGCGTTCCATGTGGAAAGCTAACACTGTTGCAAATATTATTTGCTGTTTATTAGCTAAAGTGACAGTAGGATTGTAGCCTTTATTATGAACTGAGGGAACCTTGTCCTCTACTTGTTCTGTGTATCTTCACTTGCTGAAGCATGGGGTCAGGTTGATCTCGCACTGGTTGGGGTTACACACTGAATTTTTGCAGTGATACTTTTGTATTTTAGCTACAGTTGTGGTCCAGAGCAATACCTCAAGGTGCAGAATACCATGTGCATGGTAATGTAAAGTCCCACTGCAAAAAGTCTCCATGCAGCCTGAGTTTAAGGCTATGTTCACACAGTGTTTTTGCAGCGTTTGTTTTCTGCGTTTTTACAATACCAGCAAAAGCTGTGAGATTTCACAAATCTCACTAATGCGCTTTTTTCTTTTAAAATGTTCCTTTTTTGCATTTTTAAAATCTGCAGTGTCAATTCTTTCAGTGTTTTTGCAGCATTTTCTCACCCAGAGAAAGGAACGAGAATGTGCAAAAAAATATGCAGCAAATAGGTTTTGATGAATTTTGCAGTGTTTTTTTTTGGGCTGCATTTTAGGTGAATAAAACTAATGGTATTAAACATGTACTGTAGACTAATGGCATCTGTAAACCGCACCACACACAAAAAAAAAATGCTGCAAAAACGAACCAAGAAATGCAGAAAAACCTGCATTTTGAATGAAGCATTTACACTTTCAAGAGAGAAGGTTTTGGCTGCAGAAAGAAACCACTGCAAAAACGTGTGTGAACATAAACTGAGTCTTAAGCTCCCACCTCTAACCAGAAATAATTTAAGGATAACTTCACATGGTACGGTAGTGTGCCGCATGCAATTTTGTCACAAATTGCTGAGCTATTGCTGTGTGAAAAAAGGACATGCGTGTTTTTTTTTTCTTTTAATCTGTAAAACACAATTTTTATTAACATGTCAACTATGGTTAATAATATATATATATATATATATATATATATATATATATATATATATATATATATATATATATATATATATATATATATATATATATATATAATAAAAAGGGAAAAACCCTCAGATATCCACAGCAGAACATGTGGTTTTGCAAACTCGCACACCAGTGCATTGAGTGTACCCGGACAAATAAGGGTGCGAGTGCTCTCTGTTATTAACTGTTGTGTTGTTCAGTTTTCACATATTCTCAATAGTTACCTAAGTGCAGTGTAAAGAAATAAGTTGTGATGGAAGCAGCCAAGAAATAAATGAAAACCCCCAAACTAATTATCTCATAAAAAAAAAACTATTCTCTTAGGGTGAATTCACAAGCAGAGGATTTTGTTGCAGAAAGTTCCACAACTGTTTCATTTAGAATCATGGAAATTCTGCAACACAATCTGCGGCGCAGGATTTGACGCTTCGGGCACGTTCGTATGCGGTTGATCCTTGCAGAAATTGTGCTGAAAAACCTGTGCCCATTTTTGTAGCCAATATTCTGCTATAACCTTTAAGACTCCAATACACATTAGATGAACGTCGGCCGAACCCACTGATATAGGGGCCTCGTACAGATGATTGTTGGTGGAATTAAGGATCTGACATGCCTGACGATCCTTTTGAGATGTTTGGCCGCAGCTCTCTTATTGAGAACACAGGAGTGCTCAGCAGAACAATCATTCCTATGTATAAGGTAATCGGGCGAGATGACTGCCGGATGAATGATTGGCCAAACCATTTTTTGGCCGATGGCTTTACATAAACAAGATGTTTCATGTTTATACATCATCATTTAGTGATCAAACTGGGCACACATTAGCCATTTTACACGCTTGATGGAGTGTGTATATAGAATCAATCGGAATATGGCAGCATGTGTGGGGACAATTGCAAATCTGCAATACAGACACATTCGGTCTCTGGGGACGCAAATCTCTTTCTTATTTAATGACTACACTTTAAAGCCTGTGTAATAGGATTACCCTATACATATGACTATACATTTAGCTATATGGACATAATGTTTTTTTGACTTCTTCTATCTGGAGTATTGGTCATATAAAGTTTTTAATTGATGTAATTTCCCCTTCTGTTTATTTTAATGGCCCCATCCATCCCCCTAGTAAGCCCATAAAAAGGCGGCTAATCCCCAAATTGCCTCTGTATAATGAAAAGTCCATCAAATCAGTTGTTAAAAAGGATTAAGACGCAAACAAAGTGGCGAGCGTTGTTTATTGTGTTATTAAATAGGATGTTTTTTTTTTTTTTCTTTTGCAGCAAGAAGGCAGAAAATACATGAAATATCACATGTGGAGATCTTGACAGGTGGGTTAGATGCACATGCAGGTACAGAATAGTCCGTGTGATACAAGCTATATGGCTCTTCTATGGCAGAGATGAGCCATCTGGGCATGTGCCAGGGCTCCGGGCTGCAGTGAATGCATGGAGGATACAATATTTACAAATAAAAGCTTCAAGGCAAGTGGAGAGAAAACGTGACTCGTTGGCAGCCAATGCGGACCCCTAACATTATAAGGGAAGACCATCATTGTGAATATATTGTCCTCCATGCTATCTGCTATAATGTCCAGGACCAGTGCTTGTCCTGAGGATGCCTCAATGGTCAGTTTATCTGATTGCAAAGCTCATGCCGTATCAATATGAGCACAACCTTTAAGTCTGGCGTCCATAAGTCCTCCGGCTCTTTTCCCTCCAATTTGGCAGTGAAAAGCCAGATGGAAACTATTGCAAGAATGGATTCACCAGTTTGCCTTTGGGATTATTCACATTCTTCCAATCCTTCATTTGCTGTGCTGCGCCCTTCAAAGAGCCGGATCGGAAAACACTAATTTTTGAAAATTTTTTCTTTTTACTACAAACTGGTGAGCTAGATAATAAAAGCTGGTAAAAAAAGACTTCTGACAACTGATAGCTTTCATCATGGGAGCCAAACCCCTCCCTGATAAAGATAGTCTCAATATATGGAAACCAGCCTAAGCTGTTCTGACATACATGCTTTTAATAAACACTTGTATTGCCCATAAATTAGTGAATTCCAAAAAAATTGTTATGCAGTCCCTCTGTTATTCCTCCTGGAAATGGGGGGGGAAAGACTGACAACTATCCTTGTTAGTTGGGTGTGTCTGTGTGGACTGTCAGAACTGATTTGACAATGTCAGGGCTCGTGCAGACAGCCGTGTTTTTGGTCTGAGTGCATCAAATCACACTCGAACCAATGTTGTTCTATGGAGCCGTTTACATCCCATTTTTTTCCTCGGCCTGAGCTGTTCCGAGGATAGAATCAGTGCATGCCTGAATTTGATATTCAGATCGCACTAGGCAATGCAAGTCAATAAGTGTGTGGAAATAATCTGACTGCACTTGGATGACAGCTGAGTGCAGTCCGATTTCCGTGCACTAACAGAATGGAGAAATTTTTCTCCATCTTCACCTCATCCGAGAGAATCGGATCACACTCTAATGGCAGTTTGATTTGGATAATCGACCCGATTCCCTCGGATGAGAGAACACACGGCCGTCTGCACCTTGCCTCAGACTGAGTGTGTAGGAGGACAAGTTTAATGGTAACACCAGACGTCTATTTATACATTTCCAGGAGGAATAACAGAGGGATAACACAAACTTTGCATTAAGAAAAGATATTTTCCCTAATGAAGTAATGATGAGACAAGTATGTATACTAAAACAAACGTTACAGGCAGCTTTACAGCCCCTTTATTAGCACCAGATTCAGCTGACACGGGCGATTGTAGCTTTAATGACGGTGACACACAATACTTGTAAGACTTGTCTAAGAACTGACAACCTCCGCTTTCTTGGCTGCACAATGGACTCTGCTCTGGTAACTGGTTCTGATTGGTGTAGAGCACAAATTCCCCTTGTATTAAATACTGTACCTCTCCTTTTCATAAAGAAGGACTGCAGCAGCTGAGGCATAGGACGGTGTGATACCACGCTGCCACCACTGGAAAACCTCTTAATTTTCAGTGATTGACATGAAGTGCTCCCTCCTTACAGTAGCATCTGACAGACTGATAAGTGGATATAGAGGGAAAACAAGCAGGTGGGAAGGTGTACATAAATGACCTAGCTATTTAATCCGTTCTATGCCTGGGTGGCGAGCATTTTCATTGATATATTCTCCCCTATCCTGGTATATGCTCCCCAATCCTGGTCCCCCATCCTGGTCCTTGCTCCCCCATCCTGGTATTTGTGCCCCAATCCTGATCCCCCATCCTGGTATTTGCTCCCCCATCCTAGTATTTGTGCCACCATCCTGGTATATGTGCCCCCATCCTGGAATTTGCTCCCACATTCTGGTCCCCCATCCTGTTTTATGCTCCCCCATCCTTGTATTTGCTCCCACATTCTGGGCCCCTATCCTGGTATTTGTGCCCTCATCCTGGCATGTGCTCCCCCATCCTGGTATATGCTCCCCAATCCTGGTCCCCCATATGGGTATTTGTGCCCCCATCCTGGAATTTGTGCCCCCATCCTGGTGTATGCTCCCCGATCCTGGTATTTGTGCCCCCATGCTGGTGGTATATGCGCCCGCATGCTGATCCCCATCCTGGTATTTGCTTCCCCATCCTAGTATATGTGCTATCATCCTGGTTTCCCATCCTGGTATTTGTGGCACCATTCTGGTATATGCTTCCTCATCCTGGTATATGCGCCCCCATCCTGGTATTTGCTCCCACATTCTCGTCCCCCATCCTGGAATTTGCTCCCACATTCTGGTCACCTATTCTGGTATATGCTCCCCCATCCTTGTGTACTCATCCAGGCATATGCTCCCCCATCCAGGTATATGCTCCCAAATCCTGGTATTTGTGCCCCCATCCTGGTATTTGTGCCCTTAGCTTGGTATATGTGCCCCAATTCTGGTCCCCCATCTTGGTCCATGCTCTCCCATCCTGGTATTTGTGCCACCATCCTGGTATATGCTCCCCCATCCTGGTATTTGTGCTACCATCCTAGTCCCCCATCCTGGTATTTGTGCTACCTTCCTGGTATATGTTCCCCCATCCTGGTCCATGCTCCCCCATCCTGGTATTTGCTCCCACATTCTGGTCCCCCATCCTGGTCCATGCTCCCCGATCCTGGTATTTGTGCCCCCATCCTGGTATTTTCTCCCACATTCTGGTATTTGAGCCCCCATCCTGGTATATGCGCCCCCATCCTGATCCCCCATCCTGGTATTTGTGCTACTATCCTGGTCCCCCATCCTGGTATTTGTGCTCCCATCCTGGTATTTGTGCCCCCATCCTGGTATTTGTGCCCCCATCCTGGTATATGCTCCCCCATCCTGGTATATGCTCCCCCATCCTGGTATTTGCTCCCACATTCTGGTAACCTATCCTGGTATATGCTCCCCCAATCTGGTATTTGTGCCCTCATCCTGGCATATGCTCTCCCAACCTGGTATTTGTGCCTCCATCCTGCTATATGCTACCCCATCCTGGTATATGCGCCCCCATTCTGATCCCCCATCCTGGTATTTGTTCCTCCATCCTAGTATTTGTGCTACCATCCTGGTATTTGTGCTACCATCCTGGTATATGATTCCCCATCCTGGTCTATGCACCCCCATCCTGGTATATGCTCCCCTATCCTGGTATTTGCTCTCACATTCTGGTCCCCTATCCTGGTATATGCTCCCCCAACCTGGTATTTGTGCCCTCATCCTGGCATATGCTCCCCCATCCTGGAATTTGTTCCCCCATCCTGGTAGATGCTCCCCAATCCTGGTCCCCCATCCTGGTATTTGCTCCCACATTCTGGTCCCCTATCCTGGTATATCCTCCCTCAACCTGGTATTTGTGCCCCTATCTTGGAATATGCCCCCAATCCTGGTCTCTCATCCTGGTATTTTTGCCCCCATCCTGGTCCCCCATCCTGGTATATGCTCCCCCATCCTGGTATCTGCATCCCCATCCTGATCCCCCATCCTGGTATTTGTGCCACCATCCTGGTCCCCCATCCTGGAATTTGCTCCCCCAACCTGGAATTTTCTCCCCCATCCTGGAATTTGCTCCCCCATCCTGGAATTTGCTCCCCCATCATGGTCCCCTATCCTGGTATATTCTCCCCCATCCTGGTATATGCTCCTCCATCCTGGTCACCCATCCTGGTCCGTGCTCCCCCATCCTGGTATTTGTGCTCCCATTCTGGTCCCCCATCCTGGAATTTGCTCCCCCATCCTGGAATTTGCTCCCCCATCATGGTCCCCTATCCTGGTATATTCTCCCCCATCCTGGTATATGCTCCTCCATCCTGGTCACCCATCCTGGTCCGTGCTCCCCCATCCTGGTATTTGTGCTCCCATTCTGGTCCCCCATCCTGGTATCTGCTCCACCATCCTGGTATTTGTGCACCTATCTTGGTATATGTGCCCCAATCCTGGTCCCCCATCCAGGTCCATGCTCCCCCATCCTGGTATCTGTGCCCCCATCCTGGCATTTGCTCCCACATTCTGGGCCCCTATCCTGGTATATGCTCCCCAATCCTGGTCCCCCATCTTGGTATTTGTGCCCCCATCCTGGTCCCCCATCCTTGTGTATGCTCCCCCATCCTGGTGTATGTTCCCCCATCCTGGTATATGTTCCCCCATCCTGGTATTTGTGCCCCCATGCTGGTATATGCACCCCCATGCTGATCCCCATCCTGGTATTTGCTCCCCCATCCTAGTATATATGCTATCATCCAGGTCCCCCATCCTGGCATTTGTGCCACCATCCAGGTATATGCTTCTCCATCCTGGTACATGCACCCCCATCCTGGTATTTGCTCCCACATTCTGGGCCCCTATCCTGGTATTTGTGCCCTCATCCTGGCATGTGCTCCCCCATCCTGGTATATGCTCCCCAATCCTGGTCCCCCATCTTGTTATTTGTGCCCCCATCCTGGAATTTGTGCCCCCATCCTGGTGTATGCTCCCCGATCCTGGTATTTGTGCCCCCATGCTGGTGGTATATGCACCCGCATGCTGATCCCCATCCTGGTATTTGCTTCCCCATCCTAGTATATGTGCTATCATCCTGGTCTCCCATCCTGGTATTTGTGGCACCATTCTGGTATATGCTTCCTCATCCTGGTATATGCGCCCCCATCCTGGTATTTGCTCCCACATTCTCGTCCCCCATCCTGGAATTTGCTCCCACATTCTGGTCCCCTATTCTGGTATATGCTCCCCCATCCTTGTGTACTCATCCAGGCATATGCTCCCCCATCCAGGTATATGCTCCCAAATCCTGGTATTTGTGCCCCCATCCTGGTATTTGTGCCCTTAGCTTGGTATATGTGCCCCAATTCTGGTCCCCCATCTTGGTCCATGCTCTCCCATCCTGGTATTTGTGCCACCATCCTGGTATATGCTCCCCCATCCTGGTATTTGTGCTACCATCCTGGTCCCCCATCCTGGTATTTGTGCTACCTTCCTGGTATATGTTCCCCCATCCTGGTCCATGCTCCCCCATCCTGGTATTTGCTCCCACATTCTGGTCCCCCATCCTGGTCCTTGCTCCCCGATCCTGGTATTTGTGCCCCCATCCTGGTATTTTCTCCCACATTCTGGTATTTGAGCCCCCATCCTGGTATATGCGCCCCCATCCTGATCCCCCATCCTGGTATTTGTGCTACTATCCTGGTCCCCCATCCTGGTATTTGTGCTCCCATCCTGGTATTTGTGCCCCCATCCTGGTATATGCTCCCCCATCCTGGTATATGCTCCCCCATCCTGGTATTTGCTCCCACATTCTGGTCCCCTATCCTGGTATATGCTCCCCCAATCTGGTATTTGTGCCCTCATCCTGGCATATGCTCTCCCAACCTGGTATTTGTGCCTCCATCCTGCTATATGCTACCCCATCCTGGTATATGCGCCCCCATTCTGATCCCCCATCCTGGTATTTGTTCCTCCATCCTAGTATTTGTGCTACCATCCTGGTATTTGTGCTACCATCCTGGTATATGATTCCCCATCCTGGTCTATGCACCCCCATCCTGGTATTTGTGCCCCCATCCTGGTATATGCTCCCCTATCCTGGTATTTGCTCTCACATTCAGGTCCCCTATCCTGGTATATGTTCCCCCAACCTGGTATTTGTGCCCTCATCCTGGCATATGCTCCCCCATCCTGGAATTTGTGCCCCCATCCTGGTATATGCTCCCCAATCCTGGTCCCCCATCCTGGTATTTGCTCCCACATTCTGGTCCCCTATCCTGGTATATCCTCCCTCAACCTGGTATTTGTGCCCCTATCTTGGAATATGCCCCCAATCCTGGTCTCTCTTCCTGGTATTTTTGCCCCCATCCTGGTCCCCCATCCTGGTATATGCTCCCCCATCCTGGTATCTGCATCCCCATCCTGATCCCCCATCCTGGTATTTGTGCCACCATCCTGGTCCCCCATCCTGGTATTTGTGCCACCATCCTGGTCCCCCATCCTGGAATTTGCTCCCCCATCCTGGAATTTGCTCCCTCATCCTGGAATTTGCTCCCCCATCCTGGAATTTGCTCCCCCATCATGGTCCCCTATCCTGGTATATTCTCCCCCATCCTGGTATATGCTCCTCCATCCTGGTCACCCATCCTGGTCCGTGCTCCCCCATCCTGGTATTTGTGCTCCCATCCTGGTCCCCCATCCTGGTATCTGCTCCACCATCCTGGTATTTGTGCACCTATCTTGGTATATGTGCCCCAATCCTGCTCCCCCATCCAGGTCCATGCTCCCCCATCCTGGTATTTGTGCCCCCATCCTGGCATTTGCTCCCACATTCTGGGCCCCTATCCTGGTATATGCTCCCCAATCCTGGTCCCCCATCTTGGTATTTGTGCCCCCATCCTGGTGTATGCTCCCCCATCCTGGTGTATGTTCCACCATCCTGGTATATGTTCCCCCATCCTGGTATTTGTGCCCCCATGCTGGTATATGCACCCCCATGCTGATCCCCATCCTGGTATTTGCTCCCCCATCCTAGTATATATGCTATCATCCAGGTCCCCCATCCTGGCATTTGTGCCACCATCCAGGTATATGCTTCTCCATCCTGGTACATGCACCCCCATCCTGGTATTTGTGCCCCCATCCTGGTATTTTCTCCCACATTCTGGTCCCCCATCCTGGTATTTGCTACCACATTCTGGTCCCCCAACCTGGTCCATGCTCCCCGATCCTGGTATTTGCTGCGACATTATGGTATTTGTGCCCTCATCCTGGCATATGCTCCCCCATCCTGGTCCCTCATCTTGGTCCATGGTCCCCCATCCTGGTCTTTCATCCAGGTATCTGCGCCCCCATCCTGGTATTTGTGCCCCTATCTTGGTATATGCGACCCAATCCTGGTCCAACATCTTCGTCCATGCTCCCCCATCCTGTTTTTTGTGCCACCATCTTGGTCCCCTATCCTGGTATAAGCTCCCCCATCCTGGTCCTCCTTCCTGGTATTTGTGCCCCCATCCTGGTATTTGTGCCCCAATCTTGGTATATGCATCCCATTCCTGGTCCCCCATCTTGGTCCATCCTCCCCCTTGGTCCATGCTCCCCCATCCTGGTATCTGCTTTGGAATCCTGGTATTTGAGCTACCATCCTGGTCCCCCATCCTGGTATTTGTGCCACCATCCTGGTACATGCTTCCCCATCCTGGTATTTCTGCCCCCATCCTGGTATTTGCTCCCACATTCTGGTCCCCTATCCTGGTACATGCTCCTCCATCCTGGTATTTGTGTCACCATCCTGGTATATGCTTCCCCATCCTGGTATTTGTGCCCCCATCCTGGTATACTATTCCCCATCCTGGTATTTATGCCCCCATCCTGGTATTTCTCCCACATTCTGGTCCCCTATTCTGGTATATTCTCCCCCATCCTGGTATTTGCTCCACATTCTGGTCCCCTATCCTGGTATATGCTCCCCCATCCTGGTATTTGTGCCACCATCCTGCTATATGCTTCCCCATCCTGGTATTTGTGCCCCCATCCTGGCATTTGCTCCCACATTCTGGGCCCCTATCCTGGTATATGCTCCCCAATCCTGGTCCCCCATCTTGGTATTTGTGCCCCCATCCTGGTGTATGCTCCCCCATCCTGGTGTATGTTCCACCATCCTGGTATATGTTCCCCCATCCTGGTATTTGTGCCCCCATGCTGGTATATGCACCCCCATGCTGATCCCCATCCTGGTATTTGCTCCCCCATCCTAGTATATATGCTATCATCCAGGTCCCCCATCCTGGCATTTGTGCCACCATCCAGGTATATGCTTCTCCATCCTGGTACATGCACCCCCATCCTGGTATTTGTGCCCCCATCCTGGTATTTTCTCCCACATTCTGGTCCCCCATCCTGGTATTTGCTACCACATTCTGGTCCCCCAACCTGGTCCATGCTCCCCGATCCTGGTATTTGCTGCGACATTATGGTATTTGTGCCCTCATCCTGGCATATGCTCCCCCATCCTGGTCCCTCATCTTGGTCCATGGTCCCCCATCCTGGTCTTTCATCCAGGTATCTGCGCCCCCATCCTGGTATTTGTGCCCCTATCTTGGTATATGCGACCCAATCCTGGTCCAACATCTTCGTCCATGCTCCCCCATCCTGTTTTTTGTGCCACCATCTTGGTCCCCTATCCTGGTATAAGCTCCCCCATCCTGGTCCTCCTTCCTGGTATTTGTGCCCCCATCCTGGTATTTGTGCCCCAATCTTGGTATATGCATCCCATTCCTGGTCCCCCATCTTGGTCCATCCTCCCCCTTGGTCCATGCTCCCCCATCCTGGTATCTGCTTTGGAATCCTGGTATTTGAGCTACCATCCTGGTCCCCCATCCTGGTATTTGTGCCACCATCCTGGTACATGCTTCCCCATCCTGGTATTTCTGCCCCCATCCTGGTATTTGCTCCCACATTCTGGTCCCCTATCCTGGTACATGCTCCTCCATCCTGGTATTTGTGTCACCATCCTGGTATATGCTTCCCCATCCTGGTATTTGTGCCCCCATCCTGGTATACTATTCCCCATCCTGGTATTTATGCCCCCATCCTGGTATTTCTCCCACATTCTGGTCCCCTATTCTGGTATATTCTCCCCCATCCTGGTATTTGCTCCACATTCTGGTCCCCTATCCTGGTATATGCTCCCCCATCCTGGTATTTGTGCCACCATCCTGCTATATGCTTCCCCATCCTGGTATTTGTGCCCCCATCCTGGTATAAGATTCCCCTTCCTGGTATTTATGCCCCCATCCTGGTATTTTCTCCCACATTCTGGTCCTCTATCCTGGTATATGCTCCTCCGTCCTGGTATAAGCTCCCCCATCCTGGTATTTGTGCCACCATCCTGGTATATGCTTCCCCATCCTGGTATTTGCTCCCACGTTCTGGTCCCCTATCCTGGTATATGCTCCCCCATCCTGGTATTTGTGCCACCATCCTGGTATAAGATTCCCCATCCTGGTATTTGTGCCCTCATCCTGGTATTTGCTCCACATTCTGGTCCCCTATCCTGGTATATGTTCCCCCATCCTGGTATTTGTGCCACCATCCAGCTATATGCTTCCCCATCCTGGTATTTGTGCCCCCATCCTGGTATACGATTCCCCTTCCTGGTATTTATGCCCCCATCCTGGTATTTTCTCCCACATTCTGTTCCCCTATCCTGGTATCTGCTCCACTATCCTGGTGCTTGTGTCCCTATATTACTATATGCGCCCCAATCCTGGTCCCCCATCTTGGTCCATGCTCCCCCATATTGGTATCTGCTCCCCCATCCTGCACCCCCATCCTGGTATTTGTGCCACTATCCTGGTATACGATTCCCCATCCTGGTATTTTCTCCCACATTCTGGTCCCCTATCCTGGTATATGCTCCCCCATCATGGTATTTGCTCCCATATTCTGGTCCCCTATCCTGGCATATGCTCCCCCATACTGGCATATGCTCCCCCATCCTGGTATCTGCTCCACAATCCTGGTATTTGTGCCCCTATATTACTAAATGCGCCCCAATCCTGGTACATGCTCCCCCATATTGGTATCTGCTCCCCCATCCTGGTATTTGTGCCACCATCCTGGTATATGCGCCCCCTTACTCGTATTTGTGCTACCATCCTGGTCGCCCATCCAGGTAATTGTGCTACCATCCTGGTATATGCTCCCCCATCCTGGTATTTGTGGCCCCATCCTGGTATATTCTCCCCCATTCTGGTCCCCTATCCTGGTATATGCTCCGTCAAGGTGGTATTTGTGCCCTCATTCTGGCAAATGCTCCCCAATCCTGGTATTTGTGCTCCTATCTTGGTATATGAGCCCCTATCCTGCTCCCCCATCCTGGTCTATGCTCCCCCATCCTGGTCTATGCTCCCCGATGCAGGTATTTGGGCCCCCATACTGGTATTTGTGACCCCTTTCTGGTATATGCGCCACCATCCTGGTATATGATCCCCCATCCTGGTATTTGTGCCCCCATCCTGGTATCTGCTCCCCCATCATGGTATTTGCTCGCATATTCTGGTCCTCAATCCTGGTATATGCACCCCCATCCGGGCATATGCTACCCGATCCCTGGTATTTGTGCCCCAATCCTGGTATCTGTTCCACCATTCTGGTATTTGTGCCCCTATCTTGGTATATGTGCCCCAATCCTGGTCCATGCTCCCCCCATCATGGTAATTGTGCCACAATCCTGGTCCCCCATCCTAGTATTTGTGCTACCATTTTGGTGCCCCATCCTGGTATTTGTGCTACCATCCAGGTCCCCCATCCTGGTATAAGCTTCCCCATCCTGGTACCCCATCATAGTATTTGTGCTCCCATCCTGGTATATGCTGCCCCAACCTGGTATTTGTGCCCTCATTCTGGCATATGCTCCCCTATCGTGGTATTTGTGCCCCCATCCTGGTATATGCTCCCCAATCCTGGTATCTGCTCATCTATCCTGTTATTTGTGCCCTTATCTTGGTATATGCGCCACAATCCTGGTCCCCCATCTTGGTCCATGCTCCCCCATCTTGGTCCATGCTCCTCCATCCTGGTATCTGCTCCCGAATACTGGTATTTGAGCTACCATCCAGGTCTCCCATCCTGGTATATGCTTCCCCATCCTGGTATTTGTGCCCCCATCCTGGTATTTGCTCCCACATTCTGGTCCCCCTATGCTGGTATTTGAGCCCTCGTCCTGGTATATGCTCCACCATCATGGTATTTGCTCCCACATTCTGGTGCCCTATCCTGGCATATGCTCCCCCATCCTCGTATATGCTTCCCAGTCCTGGTCCTTCATCCTAGTCCATGGTCCCCATCCTGGCATCTGCTACCCCATCCTGGTATTTGTGCCCCTATCTTGGTATTTGTGCCACCATCCTGGTCCCCCATTCTGGTATTTGTGCCACCATCCTTGTATATGCTCCCCCATCCTGGAATATGCTCCATCCTGGTATATGAGTCCCCATCCTGATATTTCCTCCCACATTCTGGTCCCCTATCCTGGTATATGCTCCCCCAGCCTGGTATTTGTGCCCTCATCCTGGCATATGCTCCCAAATCCTGGTATTTGTACTCCCATCTAGGTATTTGCTCCCACATTCTGGTCCCCTAACCTGGTATATGCTCCCCATCTGGGTATTTGTGCCCCCATCCTGGTATATACTCCTCCATCCTGGTATATGTGTTCCCATCCTGATCCGCCATCCTGGTATTTGCTCACCCATCTTAGTATTTGTGCTACCATCCTGGTCCCCCATCCTAGTATTTGTGCCCCTATCTTGGTCCATGCTCCCCCATCCTGGTATCTGCTTCCGAATACAGGTATTTGTGCTACCATCCTGGTATTTGTGCCCCTATCTTGGTATATGCGCCCCAATCCTGGTCTCCCATCTTGGTCTATGCTCCCTCATCCAGGTATCTGCTCCCGAATCCTGGTATCTGTGCTACCATCCTGGTCCCCCATCCTGGTATTTGTGCCACCATCCTGGAATATGCTTCCACATCCTGGAATATGCTTCCCCATCCTGGTATATGCTTCCCCATCCTGGTATTTGTGTCCCCATCCTGGTATTTGTGCCCTCATCCTCTTATATGCTCCCCCATCATGGTATTTGCTCCCATATTCTGGTCCCCTATCCTGGTATATGCTCCCCCATCCTGGTATCTGCTCCACCATCCTGGTATTTGTGCCCCTATCTTGCTATATGCGCCCCAATCCTGGTCCCTCATCCTGGTCCATGCTCCCCCATCCTGGTATCTGCTCCCACATCCTGGTATTTGTGCCACCACCCTGGTATATGCGCCCCCATTCTAGTATTTGTGCTACCATCATGGTCCCCCATCATGGTATTTGTGCCCCCATCCTGGTATATGCTCCCCCATCCTGGTATTTGTGCCCCTATCTTGGTATATGCGCCCCAATCCTGGTCCCCCATCTTGGTCCATGCTCCCTCATCTTGGTCCATGCTCCCCCATCCTGGTATGTGCTTCGGAATAATGGTATTTGAGCTACCATCCTGGTCCCCCATCCTGGTATTTGTGCCACCATCCTGGTATATGCTTCCCCATCCTGGTATTTGCTCCCAAATTCTGGTCCCCTATCCTGGTATATGCTCCCCATCCTGGTATTTGAGCCCCCATCCTGGGATTTGCTCACCCATCTTAGTATTTGTGCTACCATCCTGGTCTCCCATCTTGGTCTATGCTCCCTCATCCAGGTATCTGCTCCCGAATCCTGGTATCTGTGCTACCATCCTGGTCCCCCATCCTGGTATTTGTGCCACCATCCTGGAATATGCTTCCACATCCTGGAATATGCTTCCCCATCCTGGTATATGCTTCCCCATCCTGGTATATGCTTCCCCATCCTGGTATTTGTGTCCCCATCCTGGTATTTGTGCCCTCATCCTCTTATATGCTCCCCCATCCTGGTATTTGCTCCCAAATTCTGGTCCCCTATCCTGGTATATGCTCCCCATCCTGGTATTTGAGCCCCCATCCTGGGATTTGCTCACCCATCTTAGTATTTGTGCTACCATCCTGGTCCCCCATCCTAGTATTTGTGCCCCTATCTTGGTATATGCGCCCCAATCCTGGTCTCCCATCTTGGTCAATGCTCCCTCATCCTGGTATCTGCTTCCGAATACAGGTATTTGTGCTACCATCCTGGTCCCCCATCCTGGTATTTGTGCCCCTATCTTGGTATATGCACCCCAATCCTGGTCTCCCATCTTGGTCCATGCTCCCTCATCCTGGTATCTGCTCCCGAATCCTGGTATTTGAGCTACCATCCTGCTCCCCCATCCTAGTATTTGCTCCTACATTCTGGTCCCCTATTCTGGTATATGCTCCCCCATCCTGGTATTTGTGCCCTCATCCTGGTATATGCTCCACTATCATGGTATTTGCTCCCACATTCTGGTCCCCTATCCTGGCATATGCTCCCCCATCCTGGTATATAATTCGCAGTCCTAGTCCCTCATCCAGGTCCATGGTCCCCCATTCTGGTATTTGTGCTACCCTCCTGTTCCCCCATCCTGGTATATGCTCCCCAATCCTGGTATTTGTGCCCCCATCCTGGACCATGCTCCCCCATCCTGGTATCTGCTCCCGAATCCTGGTATTTGAGCTACCATCCTGGTCCCCCATCCTGGTATTTGCTCCTACATTCTGGTCCCCTATTCTGGTATATGCTCCCCCATCCTGGTATTTGTGCCCTCATCCTGGTATATGCTCCACTATCATGGTATTTGCTCCCACATTCTGGTCCCCTATCCTGGCATATGTTCCCCTATCCTGGTATATAATTCCCAGTCCTAGTCCCCCATCCTGGTATATGCTCTCCCATCATGGTATTTGCTCCCCCATACTGGTATTTGTGCCCCTATCTTGGTATATGCGCCACAATCCTGGTCCATGCTCCCCCATCCTGGTATTTGTGCCACCATCCTGGTATATGTGCCCCCATCCTGATCCCCCATCCTAGAATTTGTGCAACCATCATGGTCCCCCATCCTGGTATTTGTGCTACCATCCTGGTCCCTCATCCTGGTATATGCTCCCCCATCCTGGTATTTGTGCCCCCATCCTGGTATATGCTCCCCCAACCTGGTCTTTGTGCCCCCATCCTGGTATATGCTCCCCCATCCTGGGATCTGCTCCACCATTCTGGTATTTGTGCCCCTATCTTGGTATATGCGCCCCAATCCTGGCCCATGCTCCCCCATCCTGGTCCATGCTTCCTCATCCTGGTATCTGCTCAAGAATCCATCCAGGTATTTGCTCCCACATTCTGGTCCCCTATCCTGGCGTATGCTTCCCAGTCCTGGTCCCTCATCCTGGTCCATGCTCCCCTATTCTGGTATCTGCTCCCCCATCCTGGTATTTGTGCCCCTATCTTGGTATTTATGCCACCATCCTGGTATATGCTCCCCCATCCTGATATATGCTCCATCCTGATATATGCATCCCCATGCAGATATTTGCTCCCCCATCCTAGTATTTGTGCTACCATTCTGGTATTTGTGGTACCATCCTGGTATATGCGCCCCCATCCTGGTTTTTGTGCCCTCATCCTGGTATATGCTCCCTAATCCTGGTATTTGCGCTCCCATCTTGGTATTTGCTCCCACATTTTGGTCCTCTATCCTGGTATATGCTCCCCATCCTGGTATTTGTGTCCTCATCCGGGCATATGCTCCCCAATCTTGGTCCCCCATCCTGTTCTCTCATCCTGGTATTTGTGCCCCCATCCTGGTATTTGTGCCCTCATCCTGGTATATACTACCCCATCCTGGTATATGCATCGCCTTCCTGATCCCCCATCCTGGTATTTGCTCACCCATCGTAGTATATGCTCCCCAAACTTGGTCCCCCATCCGGGTCAATAGTCCCCCATTCTAGTATTTGTGCCCCTTTCCTGGCATATGCTCCCCCATTCTGGTGACCTATCCTGGTATATGCTCCGTCAACCTGGTAATTGTGCCCTTATTCTGGCATATGCTCCCCAATCCAGGTATCTGCTCCTCCATCCTGGTATTTGTGCTCCTATATTGGTATATGCACCCCAATCCTGGTCCCCCATCCTGGTCTATGCTCCCCCATCCTGGTCTATGCTCCCCCATCCTGATCTATGCTCCCCCATCCTGGTATTTGTGCCCCCATGCTGGTATTTGTGCCCCATCCTGGTATATGCGCCACTATCCTGGTCCCCCATCCTGGTATCTCATGCTGGTATTTGTGCCCTCATCTTGGCATTTGTGCCCCCATCCTGGTCCCCCATCCTGGTATTTGTGCCACCATTCTGGTATATGCTCCCCAAACCTGGTCCTCCATCCTGGTATTTGTGCCCCTATCTTGGTATATGCGCCCCAATCCTGGTCTCCCATCTTGGTCCATGCTCCCTCATCCTGGTATCTGCTCCCGAATCCTGGTATTTGTGCCCCAATCCTGGTCCCCCACCCTGGTCCAGGCTCCCCCACCCTCGTCCATGGTCCCTCATCCTGGTATCTGCTCCCCCAACCTGGTATATGCGCCCCCATCCTAGTATTTGTGCTACCATCCTGGTATATGCGCCCCCATCTAGGTATTTGTGCCTTCATCCTGGTCCCCCATAATGGTATTTGTGCCCCAATCCTGGTCCCCGATCATGGTATTTGTGCCCCCATCCTGGTATATGCTCCCCCATTCTGGTCTCCTATCCTGGTATATGCTCCCTCAACCTGGTATTTGCGCCTTCATTCTGGCATAAACTCCCCAATCCTGGTATCTGGTCCTCATCCTGGTATTTGTGCCCCTATCTTGGTATACGCGCCACCATCCTGGTCCCCCATCATGGTATTTGCTCCACCATTCTGGTATTTGTGCCCCTATCTTGGTATATGTGTCCCCATTCTGATCCCCCATCCTAGAATTTGTGCTATCATCCTGGTCCCCCATCCTGGTATAAGCTCCCCCATCCTGGTATAAGCTCCCCCATCCTGGTATTTGTGCCCCAATCTTGGTATATGCATCCCAATCCTGGTCCCCCATCTTGGTCCATGCTCCCCCCTTGGTCCATGCTCCCCCATCCTGGTCCATGCTCCCCCATCCTGGTATCTGCTTTGGAATCCTGGTATTTGAGCTACCATCCTGGTATTTGTGCCCCCATCCTGGTATACGATTCCCCATCTTGGTATTTTCTCCCACATTCTGGTCCCCTATTCTGGTATATTCTCCCCCATCCTGGTATTTCTGCCCCCATCCTGGTATTTGCTCCTACATTCTGGTCCCCTATCCTGGTATATGCTCCCCCATCCTGGTATTTGTGCCACCATCCTGCTATATGCTTCCCCTATTCTGGTATTTGTGCCCCCATCCTGGTATTTATGCCCCCATTCTGGTATTTTCTCCCACATTCTGGTCCCCTATCCTGGTATATGCTCCCCCATCATGGTATTTGCTCCCATATTCTGGTCCCCTATCCTGGTATATGCTCCCCCATACAGGCATATGCTCCCCCATCCTGGTATCTGCTCCACCATCCTGGTATTTGTGCCCTATATTACTATATGCGCCCCAATCCTGGTCCCCCATCCAGGTCCATGCTCCCCCATATTGGTATCTGCTCCCCCATCCTGGTATTTGTGCCACCATCCTGGTATATGCGCCCCCTTACTTGTATTTGTGCTACCATCCTGGTCTCCCATCCAGGTAATTGTGATACCATCCTGGTATATGCACCCCCATAATGGTATTTGTGCCCTCCTTCCTGATATATGCTCCCCCATTCTGGTCCCCTATCCTGGTATATGCTCCGTCAACCTGGTATTTGTGCCCTCATTCTGGCATATGCTCCCCAATCCTGGTATTTGTGCTCCTATCTTGGTATATGCGCCCAAATCCTGGTCCCCCATCCTGGTCTATGCTCCCTCATCCTGGTATATGCGCCCCCATACTGGTATTTGTGCCCCAATTCTGGTATATGTGCCACCATCCCGGTCCTCCATCCTGGTATCTGCTCCCCCATCCTGGTATCTGCTCCCCCATCATGGTATTTGCTCGCATATTCTGCTCCCCAATCCTGGTATATGCACCCCCATCCGTGCATATGCTACCCCATCCTGGTATTTGTGCCCCCATCCTGGTATCTGTTCCACCATTCTGGTATTTGTGCCCCTATCTTGGTATATGTGCCCCAATCCTGGTCCATGCTCCCCCATCGTGGTATTTGTGCCACCATCCTGATCCCCCATCCTAGTATTTGTGCTACCATCTTGGTGCCCCATCCTGGTATTTGTGCTACCATCCAGGTCCCCCATCCTGGTATATGCTTCCCCATCCTGGTACCCCATCATAGTATTTGTGCCCCCATCCTGGTATATGCTCCCCCAAACTGGTATTTGTGCCCTCATTCTGGCATATGCTCCCCCATCGTGGTATTTGTGCCCCCATCCTGGTATATGCTCTCCAATCCTGGTATCTGCTCCTCTATCCTGGTATTTGTGCCCCTATCTTGGTATATGCGCCCCAATCCTGGTCCCCAATCTTGGTCCATGCTCCCCCATCTTGGTCCATGCTCCTCCATCCTGGTCCATGGTCCCCCATCCTGGTATCTGCTCCCAAATCCTGGTATTTGAGCTACCATCCTGGTCTCCCATCCTGGTATTTGTGCCACCATCCTGGTATATGCTTCCCCATCCTGGTATATGCTTCCCCATCCTGGTATTTGTGCCCCCATCCTGGTATTTGCTCCCCCATCCTGGTATATGCTTCCCAGTCCTGGTCCTTCATCCTGGTTCATGGTCCCCATCCTGGTATCTGCTCCCCCTTCCTGGTATTTGTGCCCCTATATTGGTATTTGTGCCACCATCCTGGTCCCCCATCCTGGTATATGATCCCCCATTCTGGTCTCCTATCATGGTATATGCTTCCTCAACCTGGTATTTGTGCCCTCATTCTGGCATACGCTCCCCAATCCTGGTATCTGCTCCCTCATCCAGGTATTTGTGCCCCTATCTTGGTATATGCACCACCCTCCTGGTCCCCCATCATGGTAATTGCTCCACCATTCTGGTATTTGTGCCCCTATCTTGGTATATGCGCCCCAATCCTGGTCCATTCTACCCCATCCAGGTATTTGTGCCCCCATTTTGATCCCCCATCCTAGTATTTGTGCTACCATCCTGGTCCCCCATCCTGGTATATGCTCCCCCGTCCTGGTATAAGCTCCCCCATCCTGGTATTTGTGCCCCCATCCTGGTATATGCTCCCCCATCCTGGGGTTTGTGCCCCAATCTTGGTATATGCATCCCAATCCTGGTCCCCCATCTTGGTCCATGCTCCCCCCTTGGTCCATGCTCCCCCATCCTGATATCTGCTTTGGAATCCTGGTATTTGAGCTACCATCCTGGTCCCCCATCCTGGTATTTGTGCCACCATCCTGGTATATGCTTCCCCATCCTGGTATTTGTGCCCCCATCCTGGTATACGATTCTACATCCTGGTATTTGTGCCCCCATCCTGGTATTTGCTCCACATTCTGGTCCCCTATCCTGGTATATGCTCCCCCATCCTGGTATTTGTGCCACCATCCTGCTATATGCTTCCCCATCCTGGTATTTGTGCCCCCATCCTGGTATACAATTCCCCTTCCTGGTATTTATGCCCCCATCCTGGTATTTTCTCCCACATTCTGGTCCCCTATCCTGGTATCTGCTCCACCAACCTGGTATTTGTGCCCATATATTACTATATGCGCCCCAATCCGGGTCCCCCATCCTGGTCCATGCTCCCCCATATTGGTATCTGCTCCCCCATCCTGGTATTTGTGCCACCATCCTGGTATACGATTCTCCATCCTGGTATTTGTGCCCCCATCCTGGTATACAATTCCCCTTCCTGGTATTTATGCCCAGATCCTGGTATTTTCTCCCACATTCTGGTCCCCTATCCTGGTATTTGTGCCCATATATTACTATATGCGCCCCAATCCGGGTCCCCCATCCTGGTCCATGCTCCCCCATATTGGTATCTGCTCCCCCATCCTGCACCCATATCCTGGTATTTGTGCCACCATCCTGATATACGATTCTCCATCCTGGTATTTATGCCCCCATCCTGGTATTTTCTCCCACATTCTGGTCCCCTATCCTGGTATATGCTCCCCCATCATGGTATTTGCTCCCATATTCTGGTCCCCTATCCTGGCATATGCTCCCCCATACTGGCATATGCTCCCCCATCCTGGTATCTGCTCCACCATCCTAGTATTTGTGCCCCTATATTACTATATGTGCCCCAATCCTGGTCCATGCTCCTCCATATTGGTATCTGCTCCCCCATCCTGGTATTTGTGCCACCATCCTGGTATATGCGCCCCCTTACTCGTATTTGTGCTACCATCCTGGTCGCCCATCCAGGTAATTGTGCTACCATCCTGGTATATGCTCCTCCCCCATCCTGGTATATGCTCCCCCATCCTGGTATTTGTGCCCCCATCCTGGTATATGCTCCCCCATTCTGGTCCCCTATCCTTGTATATGCTCCGTCAAGGTGGTATTTGTGCCCTCATTCTGGCATATGCTCCCCAATCCTGGTATTTGTGCTCCTATCTTGGTATATGCGCCCCAATCCTGATCCCCCATCCTGGTCTATGCTCCCCCATCCTGGTCTATGTTCCCCCATGCTGGTATTTGGGCCCCCATACTGGTATTTTTGCCCCCATTCTGGTATATGCGCCACCATCCTGGTCCCCCATCCTGGTATATGCTCCTCCATCATGGTATTTGTTCGCATATTCTGGTCCCCAATCCTGGTATATGCACCCCCATCCGGGCATATGCTACGCCATCCCTGGTATTTGTGCCCCCATCCTGGTATGTTCCACCATTCTGGTATTTGTGCCCACATCGTGGTATTTGTGCCACCATCCGGGTCCCCCATCCTAGTATTTGTGCTATCATCTTGGTGCCCCATCTTGGTATTTGTGCTACCATCCAGGTCCCCCATCCTGGTATATGCTTCCCCATCCTGGTACCCCATCATAGTATTTGTGCTCTCATCCTGGTATATGCTCCCTCAACCTGGCATTTGTGCCCTCATTCTGGCATATGTTCCCCCATCGTGGTATTTGTGCTCCCATCCTGGTATATGCTCCCCAATCCTGGTATCTGCTCCTCTATCCTGGTATTTGTGCCCCTATCTTGGTATATGCGCCCAATCCTGGTCCCCCATCTTGGTCCATGCTCCCCCATCCTGGTATCTGCTCCCGAATACTGGTATTTGAGCTACCATCCTGGTCTCCCATCCTGGTATTTGTGCCACCATCCTGGTATATGCTCCACCATCATGGTTTTTGCTCCCACATTCTGGTGCCCTATCCTGGCATATGCTCCCCCATCCTGGTATATGCTCCCAGTCCTGGTCCTTCATCCTGGTCCATGGTCCCCATCCTGGTATCTGCTCCCCCATCCTGGTATTTGTGCCCCTATCTTGGTATTTATGCCACTATTCTGGTCCCCCATCCTGGTATTTGTGCCACCATCCTGGTATATGCTCCCCCATCCTGGTATATGCTCCATCCTGGAATATGCGTCCTCATCATGATATTTGCTCCCACATTCTGGTCCCCTATTCTGGTATATGCTCCCCCAGCCTGGTATTTGTGCCCTCATCCTGGCATATGCTCCCAAATCCTGGTATTTGTACTCCCATCCTGGTATATGCTCCCCATCCTGGTATTTGTGCCCCCATCCTGGTATATACTCCTCCATCCTGGTATATGTGTTCCCATCCTGATCCGCCATCCTGGTATTTGCTCACCCATCTTAGTATTTGTGCTACCATCCTGGTCCCCCATCCTAGTATTTGTGCCCCTATCTTGGTATATGCGCCCCAATCCTGGTCTCCCATCTTGGTCAATGCTCCCTCATCCTGGTATTTGCTTCCGAATACAGGTATTTGTGCCACCATCCTGGTCCCCCATCCTGGTATATGATCCCCCATTCTGGTCTCCTATCATGGTATATGCTTCCTCAACCTGGTATTTGTGCCCTCATTCTGGCATACGCTCCCCAATCCTGGTATCTGCTCCCTCATCCAGGTATTTGTGCCCCTATCTTGGTATATGCACCACCATCCTGGTCCCCCATCATGGTAATTGCTCCACCATTCTGGTATTTGTGCCCCTATCTTGGTATATGCGCCCCAATCCTGGTCCATTCTACCCCATCCAGGTATTTGTGCCCCCATTCTGATCCCCCATCCTAGTATTTGTGCTACCATCCTGGTCCCCCATCCTGGTATATGCTTCCCCGTCCTGGTATAAGCTCCCCCATCCTGGTATTTGTGCCCCCATCCTGGTATATGCTCCCCCATCCTGGGGTTTGTGCCCCAATCTTGGTATATGCATCCCAATCCTGGTCCCCCATCTTGGTACATGCTCCCCCCTTGGTCCATGCTCCCCCATCCTGGTATCTGCTTTGGAATCCTGGTATTTGAGCTACCATCCTGGTATTTGTGCCACCATCCTGGTATATGCTTCCCCATCCTGGTATTTGTGCCCACATCCTGGTATACGATTCTACATCCTGGTATTTGTGCCCCCATCCTGGTATTTGCTCCACATTCTGGTCCCCTATCCTGGTATATGCTCCCCCATCCTGGTATTTGTGCCACCATCCTGCTATATGCTTCCCCATCCTGGTATTTGTGCCCCCATCCTGGTATACAATTCCCCTTCCTGGTATTTATGCCCCCATCCTGGTATTTTCTCCCACATTCTGGTCCCCTATCCTGGTATCTGCTCCACCATCCTGGTATTTGTGCCCATATATTACTATATGCGCCCCAATCCGGGTCCCCCATCCTGGTCCATGCTCCCCCATATTGGTATCTGCTCCCCCATCCTGCACCCATATCCTGGTATTTGTGCCACCATCCTGGTATATGATTCTCCATCATGGTATTTATGCCCCCATCCTGGTATTTTCTCCCACATTCTGGTCCCCTATCCCGGTATATGCTCCCCATCATGGTATTTGCTCCCATATTCTGGTCTCCTATCCTGGCATATGCTCCCCCATACTGGCATATGCTCCCCCATCCTGGTATCTGCTCCCTCATCCAGGTATTTGTGCCCCTATCTTCGTATATGTACCACCATCCTGGTCCCCCATCATGGTAATTGCTCCACCATTCTGGTATTTGTGTCCCTATCTTGGTATATGCGCTCCAATCCTGGTCCATTCTACCCCATCCAGGTATTTGTGCCCCCATTCTGATCCCCCATCCTAGTATTTGTGCTACCATCCTGGTCCCCCATCCTGGTATATGCTCCCCCGTCCTGGTATAAGCTCCCCCATCCTGGTATTTGTGCCCCCATCCTGGTATATGCTCCCCCATCCTGGGGTTTGTACCCCAATCTTGGTATATGCATCCCAATCCTGGTCCCCCATCTTGGTCCATGCTCCCCCCTTGGTCCATGCTCCCCCATCCTGGTATCTGCTTTGGAATCCTGGTATTTGAGCTACCATCCTGGTCCCCCATCCTGGTATTTGTGCCACCATCCTGGTATATGCTTTCCCATCCTGGTATTTGTGCCCCCATCCTGGTATACGATTCTACATCCTGGTATTTGTGCCCCCATCCTGGTATTTGCTCCACATTCTGGTCCCCTATCCTGGTATATGCTCCCCCATCCTTGTATTTGTGCCACCATCCTGCTATATGCTTCCCCATCCTGGTATTTGTGCCCCCATCCTGGTATACAATTCCCCTTCCTGGTATTTATGCCCCGATCCTGGTATTTTCTCCCACATTCTGGTCCCCTATCCTGGTATCTGCTCCATCATCCTGGTATTTGTGCCCATATATTACTATATGCGCCCCAATCCGGGTCCCCCATCCTGGTCCATGCTCCCCCATATTGGTATCTGCTCCCCCATCCTGCACCCATATCCTGGTATTTGTGCCACCATCCTGGTATACGATTCTCCATCCTAGTATTTATGCCCCCATCCTGGTATTTTCTCCCACATTATGGTCCCCTATCCTGGTATATGCTCCCCCATCATGGTATTTGCTCCCATATTCTGGTCCCCTATCCTGGCATATGCTCCCCCATACTGGCATATGCTCCCCCATCCTGGTATCTGCTCCACCATCCTAGTATTTGTGCCCCTATATTACTATATGTGCCCCAATCCTGGTCCATGCTCCTCCATATTGGTATCTGCTCCCCCATCCTGGTATTTGTGCCACCATCCTGGTATAGGCGCCCCCTTACTCGTATTTGTGCTACCATCCTGGTCGCCTATCCAGGTAATTGTGCTACCATCCTGGTATATGCTCCCCCATCCTGGTATATGCTCCCCCATCCTGGTATTTGTGCCCCCATCCTGGTATATGCTCCCCCATTCTGGTCCCCTATCCTTGTATATGCTCCGTCAAGGTGGTATTTGTGCCCTCATTCTGGCATATGCTCCCCAATCCTGGTATTTGTGCTCCTATCTTGGTATATGCGCCCCAATCCTGATCCCCCATCCTGGTCTATGCTCCCCCATCCTGGTCTATGCTCCCCCATGCTGGTATTTGTGCCCCCATTCTGGTATATGCGCCACCATCCTGGTCCTCCATCCTGGTATATGCTCCTCCATCATGGTATTTGTTCGCATATTCTGGTCCCCAATCCTGGTATATGCACCCCCATCCGGGCATATGCTACGCCATCCCTGGTATTTGTGCCCCCATCCTGGTATGTTCCACCATTCTGGTATTTGTGCCCCCATCGTGGTATTTGTGCCACCATCCTGGTCCCCCATCCTAGTATTTGTGCTATCATCTTGGTGCCCCATCTTGGTATTTGTGCTACCATCCAGGTCCCCCATCCTGGTATATGCTTCCCCATCCTGGTACCCCATCATAGTATTTGTGCTCTCATCCTGGTATATGCTCCCTCAATCTGGTATTTGTGCCCTCATTCTGGCATATGTTCCCCCATCGTGGTATTTGTGCCCCCATCCTGGTATATGCTCCCCAATCCTGGTATCTGCTCCTCTATCCTGGTATTTGTGCCCCTATCTTGGTATATGCGCCCAATCCTGGTCCCCCATCTTGGTCCATGCTTCCCCATCCTGGTCCATGCTCCTCCATCCTGGTATCTGCTCCATAATACTGGTATTTGAGCTACCAGCCTGGTCTCCCATCCTGGTATTTGTGCCACCATCCTGGTATATGCTTCCCCATCCTGGTATTTTCTCCCACATTCTGGTCCCCCTATGCTGGTATTTGTGCCTTCATCCTGGTATATGCTCCACCATCATGGTTTTTGCTCCCACATTCTGGTGCCCTATCCTGGCATATGCTCCCTCATCCTGGTATATGCTCCCAGTCCTGGTCCTTCATCCTGGTCCATGGTCCCCATCCTGGTATCTGCTCCCCCATCCTGGTATTTGTGCCCCTATCTTGGTATTTGTGCCACTATCCTGGTCCCCAATCCTGGTATATGCTCCATCCTGGAATATGCATCCCCATCCTGATATTTGCTCCCACATTCTGGTCCCCTATTCTGGTATATGCTCCCCCAGCCTGGTATTTGTGCCCTCATCCTGGCATATGCTCCCAAATCCTGGTATTTGTACTCCCATCCTGGTATATGCTTCCCATCCTGGTATTTGTGCCCCCATCCTGGTATATACTCCTCCATCCTGGTATATGTGTTCCCATCCTGATCCGCCATCCTGGTATTTGCTCACCCATCTTAGTATTTGTGCTACCATCCTGGTCCCCCATCTTAGTATTTGTGCCCCTATCTTGGTATATGCGCCCCAATCCTGGTCTCCCATCTTGGTCAATGCTCCCTCATCCTGGTATCTGCTTCCGAATACAGGTATTTGTGCTACGATCCTGGTCCCCCATCCTGGTATTTGTGCCCCTATCTTGGTATATGCGCCCCAATCCTGGTCTCCCATCTTGGTCCATGCTCACTCATCCTGGAATCTGCTCCCTCATTCTGGTATCTGTGCTACCATCCTGGTCCCCCATCCTGGTATTTGTGCCACCATCCTGGAATATGCTTCCCCATCCTGGAATATGCTTCTCCATCCGGGTATATGCCTCCCCATCCTGGTATTTGTGTCCCCATCCTGGTATTTGTGCCCTCATCCTCGTATATGCTCCCCCCACCATGGTATTTGCTCCCATATTCTGGTCCCCTATCCTGGTATATGCTCCCCCATCCTGGTCCATAGTCCCCCATCCTGTTAATTGTGCCCTCATCCTGGTATTTGTGCCCCCATCCTGGTATCTGCTCCACCATCCTCGTATTTGTGCCCCTATCTTGCTATATGCGCCCCAATCCTGGTCCCTCATCCTGGTCCATGCTCCCCCATCCTGGTATCTGCTCCACCATCCTGGTATTTGGGCCACTGTTAGAACCTTGCTCTTAGGTTTTTTTTCCTTTGCTGGTCACATGACCTTGTTGGCCTATTTAATCCTGCTCCGCCCTTCTGGCTTTGCTGGACTTCATTGTATATCTACTTTCTAGCTAGCCTGTGCTCTGTATCTAACTCTGTTAGTTTGCTTGGTCTACGGACCTCTATGTTCTATATATGTTGTTTGTTCGTCTGTCTGCTACTATTTCTGTTAGGAGGTGTCCATTTTCCTCCCAGTCCTTAGTACTTGTAGGGATTCCTTCCCCACATCTATAGGTCTCCGTACAGACTAGTTTAGGACTTTAGCAGGTCTGATCGCAGGATCAGGTCCCCTGTTACATCGTAGGGACAGATCTCCTCTCTTTCCTTAGCTCTGGTAGCAGAACATAACAGTAAGTCCAGCCTGCAAATTCTCTAAGGAAAGATTTTTCTGTTCCATCATGGTGTCGGTTCAGGATTTGGCTCATCGCCTGCAGGGACTCTCTCTGGAGGTGGCCGAGCTCCGTCAGCACGTGAGTAGCTGTCCTGGAGCACATTTCTTGGAGCCTAAGGTATGTTTGCCGGATTTATTTTTTGGTGAACACCGAGAATTTTTTTCATTTAAAAATGCTTGCTTATTGTATTTTCGTTTGAGACCTAAGTCCTCTGGGGATGAATCCCAGCGCGTAGGGTTCATAATGTCACTTTTGCGCAAAGAGCCTCAGGAGTGGGCCTTTTCTTTGCAACCTAGTGATACATGCTTCAGATCAGTGGATAGTTTTTTTTCTGCTTTGGGACTATTATATGATGATCCTGACCGTGTCGCATCAGCTGAGACTGAGTTGAGACGTTTAAAACAGGGATCAGGTAATGTGGAAAAATATTGTACTCATTTCCGTCGTTGGTCTACTCAAACAGGGTGGAACGATTCTGCTCTGAAAAGTCTATTTCTTGCTGGGCTCAGTGAAAGGGTTAAAGACCTGCTAATTGCTTATCCTACACCTGAAGATTTGCAACAGGCTATGCAATTAGCTATACGGGTGGATAGAAGACTGCGTGCAAGGGTTAATGAGAGCAAATCCTCTGCTATGTGAGTTTCTGGTTATGAGAATGTGTGTACTAACAGTGGTGAACCAATGGAGATTGGATCGGTGGCACCTCGCTCTCAAGAAAAAGACCGTCGATTTTTTGAAGGCTTGTGTTTCTATTGCGGAAAATCTGGTCATTTGATTAAAGGCTGTGAGCTTCGTATGAAGAAAGAAAAAAAAATGGTCAGTCATGCCCGTATTGCCTGTTTAAATTCCAAGGGTGTATTTTTAGCTGCTTCCACGATTGCTCAGGAAAAATTAATGGAATTTCGGGTGTTTGTCGATTGTGGGTCTACTCTGAATGTAATTGATGGGGGATTCGTGGAAAGACTCAATTTAAAACCTGAACCTTTATCATCCCCCATTGCTGTGGTTTCTGTGGATGGTTCCCCTTTGAAGAATATTACTCTCAAGGTCTGTGAATTTCCTCTCACTATTAATGGTGTTCACCATGAGAAATTGGATTTGGTAGTGTTGAATAACTTGCCTTCTCCAGTAATATTGGGATTGCCCTGGTTAAAATTTCACAATCCTGTACTGGATTGGTCTACCAGTGAAATTAAATCCTGGAGCCATAAATGTTATGACAAGTGTTGTAACGGGCGTATTGCAGCTTTGGATAGGGGAGAATTGCCTGTTCCTATTCAGGATTTTTGGAGAGTTTTTTCTGAGAAGGAATCGCAGGTTTTGCCTCCCCATAGAGACTATGATTGTTCTATTGAATTTGTCCCTGGAGCGACTCTTCCTAAAAGTCGTTTATTTAACCTTACTATTCCTGAGAGGAAGGCTTTGGAGGAATACATACAGACAAGTTTGGCCGCCGGTCACATTAGGCCCTCTAAGTCTCCTGTGGTGGTTGGATTTTTTTTTGTAAAAAAAAAGGACGGCGGTTTACGTCCTTGTCTGGATTTTCGTGAGATTAACAAAATTACTGTACGCAATCCTTACCCACTGCCATTGATTCCTGATCTGTTTAACCAGTTAATGGGGGCCAAGTGGTTCTCTAAAATTGACCTTAAGGGGGCATACAATCTGTTGCGCATGAAGGAGGGTGACGAATGGAAGACTGCTTTTAACACTCCTGTGGGTCATTTTGAGAATCTGGTTATGCCTTTTGGTCTTACTAATGCTCCTGCATTTTTTCAGAATCTGATTAATGACATCCTTAGACCTTTGATCGGTAAAAATGTGTATTTGGATGACATTTTGATTTATTCGCCGGATCTGGAGTCTCATTGGCGGAGCGTGCGTGAGGTATTACAATTATTAATGGACAATTCGCTTTTTGCTAAGCTGGAGAAAATGTGAGTTCGCTGTACAGAGAATTAGTTTTTTGGGCTACATTATCTCCAGCAAAGGTTTTGAGATGGATCCGGTTAAGGTTCAGGCTGTGCAGGAATGGCCTAGGCCTATTGGTTTGAAATCGATACAGAGGTTTTTGGGTTTCGCCAATTACTACAGAAAATTCATAAAAATTTTTTCTAGTATTGTCAAACCTCTGACTGATCTCACCAGGAAAGGTGCTGATGCGGTTCAGTGGTCTTCTGAGGCCATTGAAGCTTTTGTGTATCTCAAGGAGAGGTTCACCTCTGCTCCCATCCTTATGCAGCCTGATGTTACTAGGCCGTTTTTGGTTGAGGTTGATGCTTCCTCTGTGGGGGTTGGCGCAGTATTGTCTCAGGATAACGGGGATGGATTACATCCCTGTGCCTTTTTTTCAAAAATTTTTTCGGAGACTGAACTGAATTACGATATTGGTAATCGGGAATTATTGGCTATTAAACTCGCATTTGAACACTGGCGCCACTTCTTGGAAGGTGCGGAATTTCCCGTTCAGGTTCTTACGGATCATAAAAATCTGATATATCTTGATGCTGCCAAGCGCCTGAATGCCCGTCAGGCTAGGTGGGCACTGTTTTTCTCGCGGTTTAATTTCTCCGTTACTTACATCCCTGGTACTAAGAATGTTAAGGCGGATGCCTTGTCTCGCAGTTTTTCTCCCATAGTCGGTGCTGAGAAAGAGGAGAACATTTTACAAGAAGGTGTTGTGATAGCTGCTTTGGACTCCGTTTTGGAAAATGAGATTCTTAAAGCACAGGAGAATGCCCCTTCTAACACTCCTCATGGGAGGTTGTTTGTGCCTGGGACCTTTAGGAGAGATTTGTTTGTTGAGTGTCACGAATCTCGGTTGGCAGGTCATCCCGGAATCTCTGAGACCAAGAGACTGGTGGGTCGCAGTTTTTGGTGGCCTGGATGGCAGAAGGAAGTCATTAAGTGGGTGCGTCAATGTACTATATGTGCTAGATCTAAGTCCTCACATACTCCTGCTGCGGGGTTGCTTTGTCCTTTGGAGGTTCCCAGTGCTCCTTGGACACATTTGGCTATGGACTTTATAACTGACCTTCCCCCCTCTGAGGGTTTTACTGTCATCTGGGTGGTCGTGGACCGTTTTAGCAAGATGTGTCACTTGGTTCCTTTCGTCAAACTGCCCTGCGCTAAAACTCTCGCTAAGGCCTTTGTCAAGGAAATTGTCAGACTTCATGGCGTTCCTACTGACATTGTTTCTGATAGGGGTCCTCAGTTCGTGGCTCGTTTTTGGCGTGCCTTTTGTGATAGGTTGGGAGTTCATTTGTCGTTCTCGTCTGGGTATCATCCTGAATCTAATGGCCAGACAGAAAGGAAAAACCCGGATGTTGAGCAGTTCTTGCGTTGTTTTGTGGCAGACAATCAAGAGGGGTGGTCTGAGTTTCTGCCACTTGCTGAATTTGCTCTGAACAATCATACATCTTCTTCTGCTGGTTGTTCGCCTTTTTTTTGTTGTTCTGGGAGACATCCGTCGTTTGGGTCGTTCTCCAAGTTGGGATCTGCCGTGCCTGAGGAGGAGAATTTTTCCGGTGATTTGGAGAGAGTTTGGACGGATGTGCGTGGTAATCTTCAGGAGGCCAACAGAAAATCTAAAGACTACTTTGATAGGAAACGACATGAGGTTTTGTTCGCTGTTGGTGACATGGTTTGGTTGTCCTCTAGGAATCTGCGGTTGAGGATTCCTTCAAAGAAATTGGGTCCCAAGTTTGTAGGGCCCTTTAAGGTGCTTCAGGTTGTCAACCAATCTGCTGTTAGGTTGGAGGTTCCTACCTCCTGGAGAATTAATCCGGTATTTCATGTCTCTCTGTTGAAAAAAGCTGTTGTATCGGATTGTGACGCCTCTGCCTCTGTTCCTCCGGTGGTGGAGGACGGGGAATATGAAATTTCTCGCATCCTTAACTCTAGACGGTATAGAGGTAGTTTGCAGTATCTTGTGGCCTGGAAAGGTTTCGGTCCCGAGGATAACTCTTGGGTGAGGTCGGATGATGTTTCCGCGTCCAGACTTATCAGAGCGTTTCACAGGAGATTTCCTGATAAGCCTGGTCCTAGGGGATCCGGAGGATCCTCTTAGAAGGGGGGGTACTGTTAGAACCTTGCTCTTAGGTTTTTTTTCCTTTGCTGGTCACATGACCTTGTTGGCCTATTTAATCCTGCTCCGCCCTTCTGGCTTTGCTGGACTTCATTGTATATCTACTTTCTAGCTAGCCTGTGCTCTGTATCTAACTCTGTTAGTTTGCTTGGTCTACAGACCTCTATGTTCTATATATGTTGTTTGTTCGTCTGTCTGCTACTATTTCTGTTAGGAGGTGTCCATTTTCCTCCCAGTCCTTAGTACTTGTAGGGATTCCTTCCCCACATCTATAGGTCTCCGTACAGACTAGTTTAGGACTTTAGCAGGTCTGATCGCAGGATCAGGTCCCCTGTTACATCGTAGGGATTCAGCTGAGTTCTATCGTAGGGACAGATCTCCTCTCTTTCCTTAGCTCTGGTAGCAGAACATAACAGCCACCACCCTGGTATATGCTCCCCCATCCTGGTATATGCGCCCCCATCCAGGTATTTGTGCCCCCATCCTGGTCCCCCGATCATGGTATTTGTGCCCCCATCCTGGTCCCCCGATCATGGTATTTGTGCCCCCATCCTGGTATATGCTCCCCCATTCTGGTCCCCTATTCTGGTATATGCTCCCTCAACCTGGTATTTGTGCCCTCATTCTGGCATATGCTACACCATCCAGGTATATGCTTCCCCATCCTGGTATTTGTGCCCCCATCCTGGTATTTGCTCCCACATTCTGGTCCCCTATCCTGGTATTTGTGCCCTCATCCTGGTATATGCTCCACCATCATGGTCTTTGCTCCCACATTCTGGTTCCCTATCCTGGCATATGCTCTCCCATCCTGGTATATGCTTCCCAGTCCTGGTCCTTCATCCTGCTATCTGCTCCCCCATCCTGGTATTTGTGCCCCTATCTTGGTATTTGTGCCACCATCCTGCTCCCCCATCCTGGTATTTGTGCCACCATCCTGGTATATGCTCCCCCATCCTGGTATATGCTCCATCCTGGTGTATGCATCCCCATCCTGATCCCCCATCCTGGTATTTGTGCCACCATCCTGGAATATGCTTCCCCATCCTGGTACATGCTTCCCCATCCTGGTATTTGTGTCCCCATCCTGGTATTTGTGCCCTCATCCTCGTATATGCTCCCCCATCATGGTATTTGCTCCCATATTCTGGTCCCCTATCCTGGTATATGCTCCCCATCCTGGTATTTGTGCCGTCATCCTGGTATCTGCTCCCCCATCGTAGTATTTGTGCTACCATCATGGTCCCCCATCATGGTATTTGTGCCCCCATCCTGGTATATGCTCCCCAATCCTGGTATATGCTCCCCCATCCTGGTATTTGTGCCCCTATCTTGGTATATGCGCCCCAATCCTGGTCCCCCATCTTGGTCCATGCTCCCCCATCCTGGTATGTGCTTTGGAATCCTGGTATTTGAGCTACCATCCTGGTCCCCCATCCTGGTATTTGTGCCACCATCCTGGTATATGCTTCCCCATCCTGGAATTTCTGCCCCCATCCTGGTATTTGCTCCCACATTCTGGTCCCCTATCCTGGTATATGCTCCCCATCCTGGTATTTGTGCCCTCATCCTCTTATATGCTCCCCCACCATGGTATTTGCTCCCATATTCTGGTCCCCTATCCTGGTATATGCTCCCCCATCCTGGTAATTGTGCCCTCATCCTGGTATCTGCTCCCCCATCCTGGTATTTGTGCCACCATCCTGGTATATGCGCCCCCATACTAGTATTTGTGCTACCATCATGGTCCCCCATCATGGTATTTGTGCCCCCATCCTGGTATATGCTCCCCCATCCTGGTATTTGTGCCCCTATCTTGGTATATGCTCCCCAATCCTGGTATCTGTGTCACCATCCTGGTATATCCGCCCCCATCCTAGTATTTGTGCTACCATCATTGTCCCCCATCCTGGTATATGCTCCCCCAACCTGTTGTTTGTGCCCTCATTCTGGCATATGCTCACCCATCCTGGTATTTGTGTCCCCATCCTGGTATCTGCTCCCCCATCCTGGTATTTGTGCCCCTATCTTGGTATATGCGCCCCAATCCTGGTCCCCCATCTTGGTCCATGCTCCCTCATCTTGGTCCATGCTCCCCCATCCTGGTATGTGCTTCAGAATCCTGGTATTTGAGCTACCATCCTGGTCCCCCATCCTGGTATTTGTGCCACCATCCTGGTATATGCATCCCCATCCTGTTATTTGAGCCCCTGTCTTGGTATATGCACCACCATCCTGGTCCCCCATCATGGTATTTGCTCCACCATTCTGGTATTTGTGCACCTATCTTGGTATATGTGCCCCCATTCTGATCTCCCATCCTAGTATTTGTGCTACCATCCTGGTCCCCCATCCTGGTATAAGCTCCCCCATCCTGGTCCTCCATTCTGGTATTTGTGCCACCATCCTGGTATATGCTCCCCAATCCTGGTATCTGCTCCCCCATCCTGGTATCTGTGCCCCAATCTTGGTATATGCACCCCAATCCTGGTCCTCCATCTTGGTCCATGTTACCCCCTTGGTCCATGCTCCCCCATCCTGGTCCATGCTCCCTCATCCTGGTATCTGCTTTGGAATCCTGGTATTTGAGCTACCATCCTGGTATTTGAGCTACCATCCTGGTATACAATTCCCCATCCTGGTATTTCTGCCCCCATCCTGGTATTTGCTCGCACATTCTGGTCCCCTATCCAGATATATGCTCCCCCATCCTGGTATTTGTGCCACCATCCTGGTATATGCTTCCCCATCCTGGTATTTGTGCCCCCATCCTGCTATATGCTTCCCCATCCTGGTATTTGTGCCCCCATCCTGGTATACGATTTTCCATACTGGTATTTTCTCCAACATTCTGGTCCCCTATTCTGGTATAGTCTCCCCCATCCTGGTATTTCTGCCCCCATTCTGGTATTTGCTCCCACATTCTGGTCCCCTATCCTGGTATATGCTCCCCCATCCTGCTATATGCTTCCCCATCCTGCTATATGCTTCCCCATCCTGGTATTTGTGCCCCCATCCTGGTATACGATTCCCCATCCTGGTATTTATGCCCCCATCCTGGTATTTTCTCCCACATTCTGGTCCCCTATCCTGGTATATGCTCCCCCATCATGGTATTTGCTCCCATATTCTGGTCCCCTATCCTGGCATATGCTCCCCCATACTGGCATATGCTCCACCATCCTGGTATTTGTGCCCCTATATTACTATATGCACCCCAATCCTGGTCCCCTATCCTGGTCCATGCTCCCCCATCCTGGTATTTGTGCCACCATCCTGGTATATGCACCCCCTTAACTCGTATTTGTGCTACCATCCTGGTCCCCCATCCAGGTAATTGATACCATCCGGGTATATGCACCCCCATAATGGTATTTGTGCCCTCCTTCCTGATATATGCTCCCCCATTCTGGTCCCCTATCCTGGTATATGCTCCGTCAACCTGGTATTTGTGCCCTCATTCTGGCATATGCTCCCCAATCCTGGTGTTTGTCTATCTTGGTATATGCGCCCCAATCCTGGTCCCCCATCCTGGTCTATGCTCCCCCATCCTGGTATATGTTCCCCCATGCTGCTATTTGTGCCCCCATACTGGTATTTGTGCCCCCATTCTGGTATTTGCGCCACCATCCCGGTCCTCCATCCTGGTATATGCTCCTCCATCCTGGTATCTTCTCCCCCATCATGGTATTTGCTCGCATATTCTGCTCCCCAATCCTGGTATATGCACCCCCATCCAGGCATATGCTACCCCATCCTGGTATCTGTTCCACCATTCTGGTATTTGTGCCCCTATCTTGGTATATGTGCCCCAATCCTGATCCATGCTCCTCCATCGTGGTATTTGTGCCATCATCCTGATCCCCCATCCTAGTATTTGTGCTACCATCTTGGTGCCCCATCCTGGTATTTGTGCTGCCATCCAGGTCCCCCATCCTGGTATATGCTTCCCCATACTGGTACTCCATCATAGTATTTGTGCCCCCATCCTGGTATATGCTCCCCCAAACTGGTATTTGTGCCCTCTTTCTGGCATATGCTCCCCCATCGTGGTATTTGTGCCCCCATCCTGGTATATGCTCTCCAATCCTGGTATCTGCTCCTCTATCCTGGTATTTGTGCCCCTATGTTGGTATATGTGCCCCAATCCTGGTCCACGCTCCCCCTTCGTGGTATTTGTGCCATCATCCTGATCCCCCATTCTAGTATTTGAGCTACCATCCAGGTGCCCCATCCTGGTATATGCTTCCCCATCCTGGTACCCCATCATGGTATTTGTGCCCCCATCCTGGTATATGCTCCCCCAAACTGGTATTTGTGCCCTCATTCTGGCATATGCTCCCCCATCGTGTTATTTGTGCCCCCATCCTGGTATATGCTCTCCAATCCTGGTATCTGCTCCTCTATCCTGGTATTTGTGCCCCTATCTTGGTATATGCGCCCCAATCCTGGTCTCCAATCTTAGTCGATACTCCCCCATTTTGGTCCATGCTCTCCCATCTTGGTCCATGCTCCTCCATCCTGGTTCATGCTCCCCCATCCTGGTATCTGCTCCCGAATCCTGGTATTTGAGCTACCACCCTGGTCTCCCATCCTGGTATTTGTGCCACCATCCTGGTATATGGGCCCCCATACTGATCCCCCATCCTAGTATTTGTGCTACCATCCTGCTCCCCCATCCTGGTATATGCTCCCCTATCCTGGTATTTGTGCCCCCATCCTGGTCCTCCATCATGGTATTTGTGCCCCCATCCTGGTATATGCTCCCCCAACCTGATGTTTGTGCCCTCATTCTAGCATATGGTCCCCCATCCTGGTATTTGTGCCCCCATCCTGGTATATGCTCCCCAATCCTGGTATCTGCTCCCCCATCCTGGTATTTGTGCCCCTATCTTGGTATATGCGCCCCAATCCTGGTCCCCCATCTTGGTCCATGCTCCCCCATCCTGGTATCTGCTCCCGAATCCTAGTATTTGAGTTACCATCCTAGTCCCCCATCCTGGTATTTGCTCCCCCATCCTGATATTTGTGCCCTCATCCTGGTATTTGCTCCCACATTCTGGTCTCCTATCCTGGCATATGCTCCCGCATCCTGGTATATACTTCCCAGTCCTGGTCCCTCATCCTGATCCATGGTTCCTCATTCTGGTATGCTCTCCTATTCTGGTATTTGTGCCACCATCCTGGTATTTGCTCCCACATTCTGGTCCCCTGTCCTGGTATATGCTCCCCATCCAGGTATATGCTCCCCCATCCTGGTATTTGTGCCCCCATCCTGGTATTTGTGCCCTCATTCTGGCATATGTTCCCCAATTCTGGTATCTACTCCAACATCCTGATATTTGTACCCCTATCTTGGAATATTTGCCCCAATCATGGTCTATGCTCTCCCATCCTGGTATTTGTGCCCCCATCCTGATATATATGCCACGATCCTGGTCCTCCATCCTGGTATTTGTGCCCCCATCCTGGTATATGCTCCCCAATCTTGGTATCTGCTTCCCCATCCTGTTATTTGTGCCTCAATCCTGGCCCATGCTTCCTCATCCTGGTCCATGCTCCCACATTCTGGTCCCCTATCCTGGCATATGCTCCCCCATTCTGGTATATGCTTCCCAGTCCTGGTCCCTCATTCTGGTCCATGCTCCCCCATTCTGGAATCTGCTCCCCCATCCTAGTATTTGTGCCCCTATCTTGGTATATGCGCCCCCATCCTGATATTGCTTCCCCATCCTAGTATTTGTGCTACCATCCTGGCATATGCTCCCCCATCCTGGTATTTGTGCCCCCATCCTGGTATTTGCTCCCACATTCTGGTCCCCTATACTGGTATATGCTCCCCCAAGCTTGTATTTGTATATGCCCCCAATCCTGATCCCCCATCTTGATAATTGTGCCTCCATCCTGGTATATGCACCCCCATCCTGGTATTTGTGCCCCCATCCTGGTATCTGCTCCACCATCCTGGTATTTGTGAACCTATCTTGATATATGCGCACCAATTCTGGTCCCCCATCCTGGTCCATGCTCTCCCATCCTGGTATCTGCTCCCCCATCCTGGTATTATTGCCACCATCCAGGTATATGCACCCCCATCCTAGTATTTGTGCCCCCATCATTGTATTTGTGCCCCCCATCCTGGAATATGTTCCCCTATTCTGGTCCCCTATCCTGGTATATGCTCCCCAAACTTGGTATTTGTGTCCTCATTCTGGCATATGCACCCCCATCCTGGTATTTGTGCCCCTATCTTTGTATATGCGCCCCAATCCTGGTCCCCCATCTTAGTCCATGCTCCCCGTTTCTGGTCCATGCTCCCCCATCCTGGTATTTGTGTCTCCATCCTGGTAATTGTGCCACCATCTTGGTATCTGCTCCCCCATCCTGGTATTTGTGCCCCTAACTTGGTATATGCGCCCCAATCCTGGTCCATGCTCCCCCATCCTGGTCCCCCATCCTTGTATTTGTGCTACCATCCAGGTATATGCTCCCCCAACCTGGTATTTGTGCCCCTATCTTGGTATATGCGCCCCAATCCTGGTCTCCAATCTTGGTCGATACTCCCCCATTTTGGTCCATGCTCTCCCATCTTGGTCCATGCTCCTCCATCCTGGTTCATGCTCCCCCATCCTGGTATCTTCTCCCGAATCCTGGTATTTGAGCTACCACCCTGGTCTCCCATCCTGGTATTTGTGCCACCATCCTGGTATATGGGCCCCCATACTGATCCCCCATCCTAGTATTTGTGCTACCATCCTGCTCCCCCATCCTGGTATATGCTCCCCTATCCTGGTATTTGTGCCTCCATCCTGGTCCTCCATCATGGTATTTGTGCCCCCATCCTGGTATATGCTCCCCCAACCTGATGTTTGTGCCCTCATTCTAGCATATGGTCCCCCATCCTGGTATTTGTGCCCCCATCCTGGTATATGCTCCCCAATCCTGGTATCTGCTCCCCCATCCTGGTATTTGTGCCCCTATCTTGGTATATGCGCCCCAATCCTGGTCCCCCATCCTGGTCCATGCTCCCCCATCCTGGTATCTGCTCCCGAATCCTAGTATTTGAGTTACCATCCTAGTCCCCCATTCTGGTATTTGCTCCCCCATCCTGATATTTGTGCCCTCATCCTGGTATTTGCTCCCACATTCTGGTCTCCTATTCTGGCATATGCTCCCACATCCTGGTATATACTTCCCAGTCCTGGTCCCTCATCCTGATCCATGGTTCCTCATTCTGGTATCTGCTCTCCTATCCTGGTATTTGTGCCACCATCCTGGTATATGCGCCACCATCCTGGTATTTGCTCTCACATTCTGGTCCCCAGTCCTGGTATATTCTCCTCATCCAGGTATATGCTCCCCCATTCTGGTATTTGTGCCCCCATCCTGGTATTTGTGCCCTCATTCTGTCATATGTTCCCCAATTCTGGTATCTACTCTCCCATCCTGATATTTGTACCCCTATCTTGGTATATTTGCCCCAATCACGGTCTATGCTCTCCCATCCTGGTATTTGTGCCCCCATCCTGATATATATGCCACCATCCTGGTCCCCCATCCTGGTATATGCTACTCCATCCTGGTATTTGTGCCCCCATCCTGGTATATGCTCCCCCAACCTGGTATTTGTGACCTCATTCTGGCATATGCCCCCCCATCCTGGTATTTGTGCCCCCATCCTGGTATATGCTCCCCAATCTTGGTATTTGCTTCCCCATCCTGGTATTTGTGCCTCAATCCTGGCCCATGCTTCCTCATCCTGGTCCATGCTCCCACATTCTGGTCCCCTATCCTGGCATATGCTCCCCCATTCTGGTATATGCTTCCCAGTCCTGGTCCCTCATTCTGGTCCATGCTCCCCCATTCTGGTATCTGCTCCCCCATCCTAGTATTTGTGCCCCTATCTTGGTACATGCGCCCCCATCCTGATATTGCTTCCCCATCCTAGTATTTGTGCTACCATCCTGGCATATGCTCCCCCATCCTGGTATTTGCTCCCACATTCTGGTCCCCTATACTGGTATATGCTCCCCCAAGCTTGTATTTGTATATGCCCCCAATCCTGATCCCCCATCCTGATATTTGTGCCTCCATCCTGGTATATGCGCCCCCATCCTGGTATTTGTGCCCCCATCCTGGTATATGCTTCACCATCCTGGTATTTGTGAACCTATCTTGATATATGCGCACCAATCCTGGTCCCCCATCTTAGTCCATGCTCCCCGTTTCTGGTCCATGCTCCCCCATCCTGGTATCTGCTCCCCCATCCTGGTATTATTGCCACCATCCAGGTATATGCACCCCCATCCTAGTATTTGTGCCCCCATCATGGTCCCCCATCATTGTATTTGTGCCCCCCATCCTGGAATATGTTCCCCCATTCTGGTCCCCTATCCTGGTATATGCTCCCCAAACTTGGTATTTGTGTCCTCATTCTGGCATATGCACCCCCATCCTGGTATTTGTGCCCCTATCTTTGTATATGCGCCCCAATCCTGGTCCCCCATCTTAGTCCATGCTCCCCGTTTCTGGTCCATGCTCCCCCATCCTGGTATTTGTGTCTCCATCCTGGTAATTGTGCCACCATCTTGGTATTTGTGCCCCTAACTTGGTATATGCGCCCCAATCCTGGTCCATGCTCCCCCATCCTGGTCCCCCATCCTTGTATTTGTGCTACCATCCTGGTATATGCTCCCCCATTCTGGTCCCTTATCCTGGTATATGCTCCCCCAACCCGGTATTTGTGCCCTTATCTTGGTATATGCGCCCCAATCCTGGTCTCCAATCTTGGTCGATACTCCCCCATTTTGGTCCATGCTCTCCCATCTTGGTCCATGCTCCTCCATCCTGGTTCATGCTCCCCCATCCTGGTATCTGCTCCCGAATCCTGGTATTTGAGCTACCACCCTGGTCTCCCCATCCTGGTATATGGGCCCCCATACTGATCCCCCATCCTAGTATTTGTGCTACCATCCTGCTCCCCCATCCTGGTATATGCTCCCCTATCCTGGTATTTGTGCCCCCATCCTGGTCCTCCATCATGGTATTTGTGCCCCCATCCTGGTATATGCTCCCCCAACCTGATGTTTGGCCCTCATTCTAGCATATGGTCCCCCATCCTGGTATTTGAAACCCAACCATCCTGGTATATGCTCCTCAATCCTGGTATCTGCTCCCCCATCCTGGTATTTGTGCCCCTATCTTGGTATATGCGCCCCAATCCTGGTCCCCCATCCTGGTCCATGCTCCCCCATCCTGGTATCTGCTCCCGAATCCTAATATTTGAGTTACCATCCTAGTCCCCCATCCTGGTATTTGCTCCCCCATCCTGATATTTGTGCCCTCATCTTTTTGTGTCTCCATCCTGGTAATTGTGCCACCATCTTGGTATCTGCTCCCCCATCCTGGTATTTGTGCCCCTAACTTGGTATATGCGCCCCAATCCTGGTCCATGCTCCCCCATCCTGGTCCCCCATCCTTGTATTTGTGCTACCATCCTGGTATATGCTCCCCCATTCTGGTCCCCTATCCTGGTATATACTCCCCCAACCTGGTATTTGTGCCCCTATCTTGGCATATGTGCCCCAATCCTGCTCCCCCATCCTGGTATCTGCTACCATCCTGGTATATGCTTCCCCATCCTCGTATTTGTGCCCTCATCCTGGCCTATGCTCCCCCATCCTGGTATATCTGCCCCAATCCTGGTCCCTCATCTTGGTCCATGCTCCCCCATCCTGGTATCTGCTCCCGAATCCTGGTATTTGTGCTACTATTCTGGTCCCCCATCCTGGTATTTGTTCCACCATCCTGGTATATGCTTCCCCATCCTGGCATTTTTGCCTTCATCCTGGCCTATGCTCCCCCATCCTGGTATATGCTCCTCAATCCTGGCCCCTCATCCTGATCCATAGTCCCCCATCCTGGTATTTGTGCTCCAATTCCTGGTATCTGCTCCCTCATCCTGGTCCCCCATCCTGGTATCTGCTCCACCATCCTGGTATTTGTGCCCCTATCTTAGTATATGCCCCCACTCCTGGTCCCCAATCCTGGTCCATGCTCCCCCATCCTGGTATATGCGCCCCTATTCTGATTCCCCATCCTAGTATTTGTGCTACCATCCTGGTATTTATGCCCCACATCCTGGTATCGGCTCTCCCATCCTGATATTTGTTCCCCCATCCTGATATTTGTTCCCCCATCCTGGTATTTGTGCCCCCATCCTAGTATTTCCCCCCCCCCCATCCTGGTGTTTGTGCCCACATCCTGGTATACGCTTCCCAATCCTGGTATATGCACCCCCATCCTGGTATTTGGCCCATCCTAGTATTTGTGCTACCATCCTGGTCCCCCATCCTGGTATTTGTTCCCCACATCCTGGCATTTGTTCCCCACATCCTGGTATTTGTTCCCCACATCCTGGCATTTGTTCCCCACATCCTGGTATTTGTTCCCCCATCCTGGTATATGCGCCCCCATCCTGGTATTTGTACCCCCATCCTGGTATTTACTCCCACATTCTGGTCCCCTATCCTGGTATATACTCCACCAGCCTGGTATTTGTGCCCACATCCTGGCATATGCTCCCCCATCCTGGTCCATGGTCCCCCATCCTGGTATTTGTGCCCCCATCCTGGTATCTGCTCCCCCATCATGGTATTTGCTCCCATATTCGGGTCCCCAATCCTGGTATATACTCCCCCATCCTGGGATCTGCTCCACCATTCTGGTATTTGTGCCCCTATCTTGGTATATGCACCACAATCCAGGTCCATGCTCCCCCATCCTAGTATTTGTGCAACCATCCTGGTCTCCCATCCTGGTATTTGTGCTGCCATCCTGGTCACCCATCCTGGTATATGCTCCCCCATCCTGGTATTTGTGCCCCCATCCTGGTATATGCTCCCCAATCCTGGTATCTGCTCCTCCATCCTGGTATTTGTACCCCTATCTTGGTATATGCGCCTCAATCCTGGTCCCCCATCCTGTTATTTGAGCTACCATCCTGGTCCCCCATCCTGGTATATGCTTCCCCATCCTGGTATTTGCTCCCACATTCTGGTCCCCTATTCTGCTATATGCTCCCCCATCCTGGTATTTGTGCCCCTATTTTGGTATTTGTGCCACCATCCTGGTATATGCTCCCCCATCCTGGTATGTGCACCCCCATTCTGATATTTGCGCTACCATCCTGGTATTTGTGGTACCATCCTGGTATATATATACACACACACATACATACATACATACATACGTGTGTGTGTATATGTATATCTCTATATCTATCTATCTATCTATCTATATATATATATATATATATATATATATATATATATATAATATATACAGTACAGACCAAAAGTTAGGACACACCTTCTCATTAAGGCTATGTGCCCACGTTGCATTTATGAAGCAGAAAATTTCTGCTGCATAAATGCAAGTCCTCTCCCGGAAAAACGCATGCGGAATTCCGCACGCGTTTATCGCGCATTTTTCGCGCGTTTATCACGCGTTTTCCACATGCGGAATTGCCTTGCGTTTTTTATGCATTGGACAAAGGCAATTCCGCTTGCGGAAACGCAAAATTAAATGACATGCTGCGGATTTTTGAACGCGGCATAAACGCTGCGGAAAAATCCGCAGCATGTGCATAGAAGTTGCGGAATCCCATTGGGGACCATGGGGTGCGGATATACATGCGTTTTTCAAGCGTTTACGCTGCGGAAATTCCGCAGCATATACGCTTGAAAAATGCTACGTGGGCACACAGCCTTAAAGATTTTTCTGTATTTTCATGACTATGAAGATTGTACATTCACACTGAAGGCATCAAAACTATGAATTAACACATGCGGAATTATATACTTAACAAAAAAGTGTGAAACAACTGAAAATATGTCTTATATTCTAGGTTCTTCAAAGTAGCCACCTTTTGCTTTGATGACTGCTTTGCACACTCTTGGCATTCTCTTGATGAGCTTCAAGAGCTTCACTCCACAGGTGTGCCCTGTCAGGTTTAATAAGTGGGATTTCTTGCCTTATAAATGGGGTTGGGACCATCAGTTGTGTTGTGCAGAATTCTGGTGGATACACAGCTGATAGTCCTACTGAATAGACTGTTAGCTGCATTTTTCTTGCCATAATACAAATTCTAAGTAAAGAAAAACAAGTGGCCATCATTACTTTAAGGAATGAAGGTCAGTCAGTCCGAAAAATTGGGAAAACTTTGAAAGTGCCCCCAGGTGCAGTTGCAAAAACCATCAAGCGCTACAAAGAAACTGGCTCACATGAGGACCGCCCCAGGAAAGGAAGACCAAGAGTCACCTCAGCTTCTGAGGATAAGTTTATCCGAATCACCAGCCTCAGAAATCGCAGGTTAACAGCAGCTCAGATTAGAGACCAGGTCAATGCCACACAGAGTTCTAGCAGCTAATACATCTCTTTAACAACTGTTAAGAGGAGACTTTGTGCAGCAGGCCTTCATGGTAAAATAGCTGCTAGGAAACCACTGCTAAGGACAGGCAACAAGCAGAAGAGACTTGTTTGGGCTAAAGAACACAAGGAATGGACATTAGACCAGTGGAAATCTGTGCTTTGGTCTGATGAGTCCAAATTTCAGATCTTTGGTTCCAACCACCGTGTCTTTGTGCGACGCAGAAAAGGTGAACAAATGGACTCTACATGCCTGGTTCCCACCGTGAAGCATGGAGGAGGAGGTGTGATGGTGTGGGGGTGCTTTGCTGGTGACACTGTTGGGGATTTATTAAAAATTGAAGGCATACTGAACCACCATGGCTACCACAGCATCTTGCAGCGGCATGGAATTCCATCCGGTTTGCGTTTAGTTGGACCATCATTTATTTTTCTACAGGACAATGACCCCAAACACACCTCCAGGCTGTGTAAGGGCTATTTGACCAAGAAGGAGAGTGATGGGGTGCTATGCCAGATGACCTGGCCTCCACAGTCACCAGACCTGAACCCAATCGAGATGGTTTGGGGTGAGCTGGACCGCAGAGTGAAGGCAAAAGGGACAACAAGTGCTAAGCATCTCTGGGAACTCCTTCAAGATTGTTGGAAGACCATTTCCGGTGACTACCTCTTGAAGCTCATCTAGAGAATGCCAAGAGTCTACAAAGCAGTCATCAAAGCAAAAGGTGGCTACTTTGAAGAACCTAGAATATAA